>NC_085138.1:7574009-7590822 GCF_035046485.1 Aedes albopictus
TTGAAAAGGAACACGGAGACGAGGACAGTCTGCGAAAGGTGATGGCAAAGATGCCCCGGAAGGTCAAGAAGCGGCAGAAGATCATCTCCGAGAGCGGCGTGGAGGAAGGCTGGGAGGAGGTGTTCGATTTCATCTTCCCCGAGGATGAGATGGCCAGGCCGAATCTAAAACTGCTCGCTGCGGCCAAGAGCTGGAAAAAGCAGAAAGAGGTGCCCGTTACGCCGGCTGAGACGATCGAAGGTGAAAGTGCTGCCGAACCGGAAGAGGAGGAACCCTCTGAAAGTTAGTCGTAATATTTAGATGTAAAATAATAAAGTGTAAGTACTCAATAAACCCATTTTTTTTCTAATCGAGAAGTTTTGTTTCATTCGAAACATTCAAATATTTGCTTTTAATATAATTAAAGTTGTAGAATGAATTCATATCCGAAATTTTAAGATTCTTCTAATTTAGGACTTAAAAAATAATTTGAACAGGTCCATCTACCTATCGCTTTCTAACATTATTTTCGAAAAATTTGGAATTTGGATCGGGGAAGTAAAATTCATGATCAGGCGAAGTTGTGTTTCCGCGACATTCGGTATTTTAATCATAAATATTCATAATGTACAATTCATTTTCTTACAATTTCTCTACCCCGCTATCAGTCCACTTCGTCCGGTCGGACGGGATGCGTCAACGGAATCACCGACTTCCGGTGAACGTCCCTCGAGCAGGCTTTCCTCATATCATACGCGTCCTCGTCCGGATCGCCCACGTAATACTCCAGCACGGTCCGATAGACGATGTAGCCCAGCTTGGTGTACATGTCGATGGCCACCTTGTTGCTGACCCGCACGAACAGATCCACAAAGTAGCACCGCTTCTTCTCCGAGACGTCCTCCAGGAAGTTCATCAGCGTGGCGGCCAGTCCCAACCGGCGGTAATCCGGCGAAACGGTCAGTGCCGTTACGTGGCCGTGCCAGTTTTCGGCGTGGCCGGCCGCTTTTCCCATGATGTAGCCCATGATTTCACCGCTCGGCGATTCGGCCACCTGGAAGTATTCCGGCCAGTGGGCCAGGTACTGCATGTAGAACGCTAGGCAGTAGGTTTCCGTCAGGGGATCAAGATTCCTGAAATTCATCACACGTTTAGGCATTGACTTAAAGGCGGATACGGACTAATGTACAAGAATACTCACACTTTGTTGAACTTGAACATATCGTTGCAGGTGAAAGGGCGTAGAGTAGTCATTTTTATAGGTTTTTGCCGTAAAAATACCAGAATTCGGTGAATTTCCGTCTGCTCTGAAACTGAACCGCAAAAATGCTTCCCGCAGGCTGCGACAAAAACAACAACAAAAGCCGTCGTGACAGCAGCGTCTGTCAAAGGATAGGGATGTCCAATAGAGCTTGCTGACGTTTGTTCACCTTTCTCTTTCAAACATGCAGGCGAAATAGAATTTGTTGTCATCAGGAAAGGTTTCCCGATGAAAACAAATCCTATCCCGCCTGCATGCATGAAAGAGAGAGTTGAATAAACGTCAGCAAGCTCTATTTGTCAATTTTTTTTTGCACGGAAAACTAAAACTAGGGGTAGTGGGGGTAATGTGGACAGGGGAAAATATTGAGAGTTTTTATTTACCTTCTTTAGCAGATACCCCAGTAAAAAAATACAGTAGAAAAACCGAACGTTGTATTGTAACAGTTGTTAAGTATCTTAACAATACAATAACAAAAAAAATTTTTCTTCAAATATAAAATTTTGCAAAACAATACATTACAATACTGTAAATAAATTGTTCTAAATACTGATACTAGGATTTTAATATACCTTACATTGCATGGTATATGTATGGTTTCAAACAATAAAATGTACTGTAAATATATTGTTTTTATTTGTAATTTCACTACTGGCTAAACATTTAATCAAATGGTTTTGGAATGGTTCTCTTTCGTTATGTTGTATTGTTTTACATTACATAAACCATATAATGATATATTATCTTGGCATGTTGCACTTGCTAATGGCATCTTAGACTTTCTAGCCAAACTAACCTGAAAACAATCTTGTACCGACTTTTCGAACCCTCTAAGCAGAATACCCTCTTTGAATGAGTGTAATCAGTTTCGTACCTTTTAATTCCGCCCTATATTGCTTATCCTTTGACAGATACGCGTATTTCGACTACCACTTGTAATCTTCCTCATTGTTAGTGAAAACAATGTTAAATAGAACTATTTTTGATAGTGCGGACTAGAACCTATCATGTTCAACATTTGTTCCGTACGGAACGAGTGTGATTAGCAAGTTTTCTGACCGCCCCGGCAGATACAAGGAGTCTACGTGCCGTGTCCCACCCAACAGCATCAGCAACACCGCCGTCACCCAACCGAGCGATGCACTCACCCGAACGCAGCCCTCATATCGACCCACGCTTACTACGTCACTGGTAGAGAGTTCCGACACCGAGCGTGAGTGCTTCCAGTGAGTTCCCCGCAATCAGCATCATCGTCATTGCGGCACTCATTGCGTGGTTCATCCGCGAGTTCATCGCATAGCAGCGGTGACGACGGCAGCACACGCATCGCGAAGGTTCCACGTGCGTCTAGAACCGAGTCTAGAACATTCCGCGCACTTAGAGCATGTGGCGCGGTGCTATAAATACGTGACTGGTGCGCAGAGGCGAGTTAGTATTATTTTATCCGCCGCGTAGTTAAAATCGTTCCGTGATCCAAAAGTGAAGTGAATAGTCCTGTTCAACGACGCAGGTTGAACTTGCTCGAAGTTGCTGCATCCCGCTCTTACCCATTTGTCATCAAACGGGTAAGAGCGGGATGCAGCAACTTCGAGCAAGTTCAACCTAGGTCGTTGAACAGGACTAATGTGAACAGTAGTGTAGTGTAAAGTAAAAAGTGAACAAAATAAAGTGCAGTGGTGATTAGCAGCAGAAAAACCCAGTGTCGGTTTCTTTCATTCCGAATTCCGTGATACAGTCCACCCGATCCGACCGGAGTTGGCCCCGGATACGCGCCAACAACATTATTAGAATGCGCTTTGGAAATTCTCCAGAGCGACTTGAACAACCCCTCATATAGAGTGTGGGCACCGGTTTTGACCAGTCTAAGGGAAATAATTTTTATAAAAATAACCAATAATCCTATGAAAACAACCAATGTGCCAAATGAAAGGTTTCAATTTATATTTTGAAGGAAAAATGCAGAATTCAAGCCAATACTTGGATTTTTGTATTAAAAGTGGCACTGGCTAAAATAGATGCACTGCCGCAGTTTTGGCCTTATTCTTAAGCTTGGTTTCTATTTTGGCCAATCACGTGTATTTCTCATGAGAGTGGCCAAATTAGAACCACCCTGGCCAAAATAGATATATTATGGTGTGGCATACCAGTTGAACACCCTACGCGCAGAGATGCAAGTCGCCAGCATTCGATCATCATCGAACACCGCGACCCGATCGCGACAATTCTATTCAGGCACCGGACACCATCAGACATCGCGACTCAGCGACGTCGCGACGCGCGACCGCGAATGGTCGTCGGCGTCACAAAGGCGCTAGCCAGTTTGGCACGAGAGACCACGCTGCCGACGACCGTCCTCTTTCGCATCGCAGCAATCGAACAGTGAACACGTGTCACAACAACACGCCCCTCGGTAAGTTGCAGTCAGCTAAAACTACAGTGCAGAAATTCACATATGGGAGCTGATTTTTTAGGGAAATATTTTTTTTCCAATTTTTAATCAAAATGTGTGGTTTACACAACTGTAATAATCATATTGTATTAGGATCTACTAGTAAAAAAATAAATTAACGCCGATTTAGATCGCAACAGGCTCAATACCGCACTATGGCCAAAACTCCGGACTGGCCTAAACTGAAGCTTCTACCCTATAGGATATAGGATCGCCCACGTCTAAGTCTGAGTTAAGGTATGAGTAGTTTCTGATTGCATTAACAGTTGAAGCTTAGGCTCCCATCTTGGGGCAAGACACTGTGCTGGAGAGTACATTTTCCTTCACAGAGTTGCTCAGAATTCCTCCGGATTGCTCCCGTTTTTGGGAGTTGCCAGATTCATCGCAAAATCAAAACAATATTGCCCGATATCTCGCCTTTCTTGCAGTTTTAGGGATGTTTTTCAACAAATTTCGTCGATCATTGGTGAAAAGAGTTACTCAGAATTTCTCAGAGTTACTCGTGTTTGCACAGTGTCTTGCTCCTAGGCTCCCATGCCCCAATTGGATTTTGCAAACTTTGAGCGGCATGATGGAATTAAGCCGAGCACGCTAAGTATTATTAGACCACTAATGTAGTAACGAGGTACATAAGTATCATTACAGCGTGCTTAACCATTACTGCAATATGGAGGCTCCAGTTTGATTCAAGTTTGAAACACATAGCAACCCAGGCAACTACTAAGCACTGTTCAAGAGCACCTTTAACGGTGCGCTTCTATAGCCCGTTTGGCAGCCTTCCATCATTGCAGCAAACTTTACCGGTCGCTGCTGGATGCGCTCGCAAAATAGTAGCGCTATGGGTGGGTGACCAAATATAGTAGCGGGACAGTTGCGCTGCTAAAAAAGTTATGGAAATATGACAGCCCTCCCGATACGAACCAGGGTGACTAATTTGATTACTACCGGTGTGGAAAAGAGTGGTTAAGTCAAAATAGTAGCGCTGCGCGGGTTGCTCGAATAGTAGCCGCCGTTAATGTTGCTCTAAGCATTGTAATGGTCATTGAACAGCTTTTCAGTGCTAAAAAACTATATAAGTATCACTAATGCTTATAGGCACTATAAACAGTAAGAACTACAATTAGCCCTCCATGCTTATATGAAGCCTACAAGCTGTAAAGAAGTTTGTCAGTGCTGTCACAAACTAGCCAATGACCGACGAAATTTGTTGAAAAACACCCCCAAAACTGCAAGAAAGGCGAGATATCGGGCAATATTGTTTTGATTTTGCGATGAATCTGGCAACACCCAGGCAAAAACGGGAGCAATCCGGATGAATTCTGAGCAACTCTGTGAAGGAAAATGTACTCTCCAGCCTAGTCTCCAGCACAGTGTCTTGCTCCAAGGTTCGCACCGAACAAAAAGAAATCCCCCATACAAACTTTGAATGCATTTAAAAAAAAATCCCGGCCAACAAAAATGGATGGAGATTCCAATTATGGAATAATCTGAATATCTGAATACCCCTATGTGGTGGATGCAGTTGAAATCGCAATGTTTAATTCACAATTCCAACTGCATCCACCACATTACGACACCCTAAAGAACCCAATTGACGTTAAATGAATGCAAAATTTATTCAACTGTTCATTTGGGCTAACGCACCGTTTTGACGGATAGCGGAGCGATAACTGCAAAACTGTTGCACTTACCGGACTTGCAGTTAAAAAGCATTGCAGTTAAACCGTTTGCACCGACCGAACGTCTACTGTAGTTCCTTTTTGTTCACTGTTGAACCACCGAGTACATTTTTCACCCTGGAGTCCCCCGATCACACCTTCAAAAGGTTATGGTCCCAGCGCGAAGGATCTATCCTGCAACATTCCGTTGCTGAAGGGAAGCGGAGCAGACTTCCAGAATTGGAGCTACCGCGTACGCCTGTTCCTTGAAGCCACGGGCGTTGCGGATGTGCTGACGAAGGAGGCACCGGCATCGGAAGCAGAAAGGATTCCACGAGGAGTTTCTTTTGCAATTCCTCCATGATTTGATTGTGGGATTTATCTAGGACTTTCTTTTGTAATTCCTCCAGGAGTCTGGAATGCCTTCAATACTTTCTTCTGGGATTCCTCCAGTTTTTGGTGATTCCTCATGGGGTGCCTTCTGAGATTCCCCGAGGAGCTTACCAAGAATTTCCTCAGCTCACTCAAGCATTCCTCCAGGAGTACGCCGGGAATTGCTTCAGGAGTTTCCAGGATTCGTTTAGGAGGAAATTTCTCCAGGAATATCCCAGGAATCCCTCCATGGATTCCCTACGAATGTCACGGGAATTCCTTTAGAAGCATTCCTGCAGAAATTGTGATAGAATTCCTCCAGGATTTCCCTGGGAATTTCTTCATGATTCAACGGGGAATAACTACACATAAATTATCCGAAAATTCCCCCCAGAATTTCCATGAAATTTAGTTCAGGAATTTCCCTAGGAAATTTCTCCAGGAGATCCTTGGTGATCCTCCAGGAATTCCACGAGAATTCCTCTAGGAGATCCTCGGGAATTCCTCTAGGAGATTCTCGGGAATTCCTCCATCAATTCTTCGGGAATACCTGCAGGAGTTTCCAGACAATTTCTACAGAAGTCCCTGAGAGTTTATCCCGGAGCTCCAGGATTTCCTGGGAATCCCTTCAGGAGGTCCACGAAAATTCCTGTAAGAGTTTCTAGGAAACTCCTCCAGAAGATCCTCGGGAAATATTCCTGTAGATCATTGGGAACTCCTGCAGTAGTTCACTGGAAATTCCTCTAGGAATTCCTTCAGGAGATCCTTGGGAATTCTTCCAGGAGTTCCTAGGAATTCTTCCAGGAGATTCGTGAGAATTCATCTAACCAGAAGTTTCTGGAGAATTCCTCCAGGATATCTTCGGGAATTCCTCCTAGAGATCCTCGAGAATTCCTCCAGGAGTTTCTCGGGAATTTCTGCAGGAGTTCTATCGGAACTCCTCCAGGAGTTCCTCGAAAATTTCTCTCGGAGTTCCTCGAGAATTCCTCCAGAAGATCCTTGGCGATCCTTCAGGGATTTCGCGAGAATTCCTCCAGGAGAATCTCGACAATTTCGACAGGAGTTCCTAGGAAATTCTTCCAGGAGTTCCTAGGAAATTCCTCTAGGAGTTCCGCAGACATTCCTCACCGAGAATTTCTCCAAGAGTTCATCTGGAATTCCAGTAGGAATTCATCGGGAATCCCTCCAAGAACTTCTAAAAGAGTTTTTTGGGAATACCTCCAGGAGTTCCTCGGGACTTCATCCAGCAGTTCCTCGGGAATTGCTCCTGTAGTTCCTCGGGTATTTCTCCAGGAAATCCTCGGAAATTCCTCCAGGAGATCATCGGGAATCCTTTCAGGAATGCCTGTTTCAGTGTTTCTCGGAAATCCCTCCAAGAATTCTACGGAGTTCCTCGAGATTTTTTCCGCCAGTTCTTCAGGAATTGCTCTAGGTTCCCTGCAAACCTACTCCAGGAGTTCCCCGGGAATTCCCGAGGATTTCTCGAAGGTATTCATACAAACATCCAGATAAATTTCTGATAAACTCTAGAAGAATCCCCAATAAAATGCGAGAAAAATTCTCTAGGAACTCATTGAGAAATTCTCTAAGAATTCCTGCAGAAATTCCCAAACAACCCCTGGTGGTATACTTGAGAATTTCCTGTAGAGATTTTCGAGGAACTAACTTTCGGCTAACTTTTTCTCCCAAAATTCGACGCAAAGCCAACTACGACCTCGCACTGACTGGAGTGCTTTGATCCTGTTTACATAACGGCGACGTCTCCTAGTCCACTTGAGGCGAGTTTGTCGGTTTGATTTCCGATCCAAAAACCAACAGTGGGCCGTTTTGCAAAACAAAAACAACCGTAGACGCCGCCCCGTGATGGATGGGAAATTAAACTTTTTGGATAAATATTTTCCTAGGGCCAAAGAGAGCGAAAATAACTGAAAGGACATCGCCGTCCGGTCGGTCGTCGGTCACGGTATTGCAATCCTTTACCTTACCTATTGGCGAAAAAGAACAAACGGAATGGACAACGATCGCAAAACGTGCGGGTTCTTGAACAACATGAGGTCAAAAAATGTCACTGCCTGCTTGGTTGGGGTCTTAGGACCCGGCTGCCTGGCTTACTATGATGGACTGGACATCGTAAAGATTTTGCAATAAATGCTCACCGAAGGGATAGGCTTTTGCGGAGTTTTAATGCCAAATACGCAACCAGGTCCGGGATGAACGGCCGAACGGGTCCAAGACCGCACGCTGGGCAGTAAAACAACAAAGAACAGTTGGAAAATGGCAAAAGTAAAGTTAATGATTAATGAAAAAGGGGTTGTGCGGCAGTAAAAAGAGTTAAGAGTCGCAATATGCAAATATTTTGTGAAACTGACCGTTTTCGGTAATGCCTTGTTTGCAGCTAGAAGAGAAAGGGTAACATTCAGTGTGCGAGGCCAATAAAATTCTTCGGCCTTACAACATTTGCAGAAGGTCAATTGAGTTTATTAGCAGTATCTTTCGGCTAGGTATTTCTTGCATGAGCGCAAATCGCTAAGGATTTTTGCGACACTTTGTAAAGGATGGGATGCAAAATGGACATCATTATTGCCTATCTTCACAGGAGGCTCGTGCGCTGGCCAAAGAGGGATAATCCTTTCTCCGAATCCGTGCGATGTGTGACCCGACGAAAAAGGTACCATTTCAATTCTAGTTCTGTATCTCACTTTGCTTTCGTTTTTCAACCAGTCAAAAATACGCTGTAGGTGATATGTATTTCGAATATTACGTTATTTCAGACCCTCTCTGCCAGTCTTGTATACAACAGCTTTCACATACATGGAGACTTTTTTGTATACAGTCAAAGAACCAACTTCCCGCCTATTGTGTTATACGTAAGTTGTGAAATACGTGTTGCGAATCATCTATCTGAATATGCCTTCTCAAGGGCTGTTGGCAATTGCAGTTCAGAAGGAATTTGTTAGAAATTTCTTGCCTGAATTGCTCAAGAAACCATTTTTCTTCGATCGCAGTACGCAGTTGCGAAGAAATTACAATTCAAATTTCAAATGGCAGTCACTCTGGAAAGTTTTTGCCAGGAATCGGTCAAGAACTTTCTCGGGGGTCGACACATACACAGCCATTCATTTAAAGAATCCTGGAAAATGATAGCATCGACTATTTCTATCATTTTTCTTATCATTATCAATGCTTGCAGTACATCGGAGATGCAGGCCTATTGTGCAGCATCTTTTTGTGGATATTGATGGGTTATGTTCACCATAGGTGGATTAAATCGTTTTTTTTTTCATCAAATGCTGTGTCTGGCTGTCTAAGGATGTCACTGCTTTTGTTCTCTGCATCTGATAGTAAAAAACAATTGAAGTGTCGAATATTCAAAAAACCGATTTGATCCACCTATGGTGAACAAAACCCTTCTTACACTTATTAAATTAATTTAATTATTTTTGTATTACAGGCGTACCTCGATAGTACGTACCCTCGATAGTGCGTACATTTTGCCTCGATAGTACGTATACCAAAATTTAGTTAATTTTTAATCTACAAAAATGAGTTCGAATCATAAGTGTATAGATGTATAGCAGAGACTTCGATACTATGAATTTATGTTATGCTGACTCCTATAACACGGATTTTCATTAAACAGTTTTAAAATGTATCGAAATGAAAGGTATGAATGAATACGTTTGATGTAATGATTGCAGTAATCTCCGCTTTATAGAGATATTTTCTGCCAGTCATAATATCTGGCATCATCATTCTGGCGTTACATCCCAACTGGGAGGATTGCTTCTCAGCTTAGTGGTCTATAAGCACTTGCACAGTTATTAACTAAACGCTTTATCTACCAATAGAACGTTGTAATAAAATAAAAAGGCACCTGATGGTTCTATTTTGTGTGGTAATAAAAAAAAAATTCTGGGCGAAAAATGCTCTCCAAAACATAAATCAAACCCATCAAGTTACTTATCCAAACCATTGATTTCAGTTCACTTTCTTGTTATTTTTTTTTCGTTTTCCAACAATTAACTTTTTTGCGATATGAAAAATATTTGACAGTTTTCCATGAGTTTGGAAATTTAAACAACTTTGAGTACCGTAGGGCACTGCAAGCCGCGGTTGCTAAGGAAAATTTTCTTAGTTTGTTTACGATTCGGACTTTAAAAAAAAATCACCTGCTCTCGGATTAAAAAAAATTCGCCAGCTTATCATGAGTGGTTGCATATAATTCAAAATGTGGAGTATGCGTGCGTGTGCTATTTTATAACTGTGGCATGGTGGCTCACTTCATGGAGTTCCTTCTGGGATTCCACAAGAATTCCATCTGGGACTCCCCTCGTGGTTTGTCCACAAATATGTTCCAGAGCTTTCCTCTGGGATTCCGTAAGCTCTTAATGAGATTCTTTCGGAAGTTTATTTAGAATACCTTCAGAAGTTCCCTCTGGGGTTTTCCAGGAGTTTTTTTCTGAGATTCCTTAAGAGGTTCCGTCAAAAGCTCTTGCCAGGACATTTCCCGAGATTCTTCCAAAGATTCCTGGATGTCTGTAGAAATTAATTTCGAGATTCGTTCAGCATTACTCCTTCTAGGATTACCTTAGTATTTTTTCCTGAACCTCTTCTAGGTATTCCTTCCGTGGCTTCTCCACAAACTTATTCTAGAATCCCTCTAGGATTTATTTGGTTCTTCAGGGAGCTATCACTAAGTTGCTTTTTTCTGTATATATTCAAGGAAATCCTACAGGAACTACATGAGGAATTCCATAAACAAAATACTCAAAAAAAATTGTAGTAAACTCCAGGAGGATTTCCACTACAAACATCTGAAAGAATTCCAGAAGGATCTGCAGGAATTTCTGACGGAGCTCTTTTTTTTTGGTTTTTATTATTGTGTTTGACGTAGCTCTTGGTAGAAACCAAAAAAGAGTCCCTAGATGATTCCTGGAAAGAGTTCTCGAAGAAATCCCGGAATCAGTTTCTGCAATAATTCCTAGAAGAAGCTCTAAGAGGAATCCCGGAAGAAGTTCCTGAAAAGTAATTCGTGCCAGTCGCCCAGAAGAAATTCCCGGAAGGAATTTCCGAAATAATCCTGGAAAAATCCCAAAAAGATGACCAGGTGAAATTATTGTAGGAATCCTAGAAGAAATACTTGAATCAGAAGTAGCTCCTGAAAAAAAACACCGGAAGAAGTTCCTGGAGACGAGAGGAATACTAATGAAGTTCTTGTCAGAGATATTGTAGGATTTCCGGAACGGTTTCAGAAGGAATTCCTGAAGAATTCCCAGAAGACACTTCGGAAAGAATCTCGAATGAAATTCCAGGAATAAATCATTATGGATTGTTGCAAGGAGTTTTTGAAGAAATCTCGGTAAGAATTTCTGATACCATTTCACGGTGTGCCGAAAACCGTTATTAACAAATAAAAATGTCCACCCAAACGGCACCCGGCATTCGAAAGATATACTATTCTAGTATCTCCTCTGAAAATTTTAAAATCTTTCATCGAGAGAAACTAAAGTTTTTGTGATTTGAAGATTTTGGGTAATTTCAATAGAATTTCCTTATATGAGTAAATATGCACGCACGGTGTGCCTGATACCACAATTAACAAATAAAAATGTACTCCAAACTTACACCCGGCATTCGAAAGACATACTATTCTAGTATCTCCTCCGAAAATTTGAAAATGTTTTATCGAGGAAAACCAAAGTTTAAATTGTTTGAAAATTTTCCTGTATTTTCATAGAATTAGCTCATATATGAAAATATTGTCATAGGATGGTTCATTGGCTCTTCAAATCGTAAACAAAATATTAATGAGTTTCAAAAACACCATTCCAAAGATACAACATTCAAACAACTTCTGAAAAAATAAGATAGGTATGATAAAGTATATTGAAAATGTAGTAACTTCATAGAATATTATTGCAATTTCTCATGTTAATCATTCCTCGCAATGAATATTTATTTTGTAACTCATCTAAAACTTTGAATATATTTCACATTTTTTGCAATACTGTTACAAAACTCAGTAGGTGTTTTTAGCGTGTTTATAGATAAAGCGATAGTATCCATATCTCCAATCAAATTGAAATCAAAGCTTAAAATTGTTGTTACTAATGATCATTCAAATTTAAAATTTCTAAATTCACGGAAGACACGTTAGTAACATGACGTACAAAAGCTGGCATTTAGGTTTAGTTTAAAACAACGATATATCAACGATTTACAAAGCTTCAAAAGAATACCAAAACCTTGGGCTGTTAATTCACCTTAACTCTCGTTTCAACATGAAACGTTTTCAAATTCACCGACAAGATACCAACATATTTACAACGTGATTTAAAACAAAAAAAAACGGTGCCAAACTCTTAGAAAGTGTATGTAATCAACGCTCACGGCGTGCCACATTTTTATTTGTATTCGATTAGCAGGTAGAACTATGAAATATTAATTAGATTCTCAAACTACGGTAATTGACATTCCTCTCAATGAAATGTTGCCCAATTTGCAGAGAAGTTGCTTGAATATTTATTGTACGTTTTGGAATTTGTGAAACTCATGACACCGTTCAACACTAGTTTGCGTTATGGAATGAGAAAAAAAATAATAGGGGTTTGTGACCCTAGAAACCCTGTGCGTATATTAATTCTCGCGCTCAGTAGCATACGGGCGTATCTACAATGATCGATTTCCCTTCATCGTTTTTCTATTTGGTTAATAACTTGACCGGCAAATCATTTTTGTTTGTTTTTGTTGTTTTAGATGCTAGTCCTAGTCGTCCTTCACCGAAATACACCGATAGATCATCCGACTGTTTGTCGTATTTCCCGCAATAATCCGAAGAGAAAATCGATGAGAAGAAATCGATCATTGTAGATACGCATGTATGATACTAAACGCGAGAATTGAACACCCCAAGTTCTAAATAAAAACTTCGGTCTTGAACTGTGAAGTCCCGTTCCAATATTTTTCGAAAATTCTTTCAATGTCACACTTCTAGGGTTCTAAAACCCTGTTCTTTTTTTTTCTCATCTCATAATTCAAAGTTTAAAAAAAAAAGTTGAGCAGTGTTATTATTTGTTTATGATATGAAGAGCACCGTATGATAATATTCCCTTATATGAGTTAATTCTATGAAAATAGAAAAAAATCTTCAAACAGTAAAAACTTTGGTTTCCCTCGATAATTTTTTTTCAAATTTTCGGAGGAGATACTAAAATAGTAAATCTTTCGAATGCCGGGTGTTAGTTTGGAGTACATTTTTATTTGTTAATATTGATATGAGGCACACCGTGCGTGCATATTTACTCATATAAGAAAATCCTATGGAAATGGCTCAAAATCTTCAAATCACAAAAACTTTAGTTTCCCTCGATGAAAGATTTTAAAATTTTCAGAGGAGATACTAGAATAGTATATCTTTCGAATGCCGGGTGCCATTTGGGTGGACATTTTTATTTGTTAATAACGGTTTTCGGCACACCGTGATTTCCGAAAGAACTCTCAGAGAAATTCTGGGTGAAGTTGCTAGAATATCCAGGAATACCATCTGGAAGTCATAAAAAAAAATCCAGAGACATCCTTAAAGAAACTAGTCGGAGAATCTCGGATGAAATTCCTGGAGTATTCCGGAGACTTCTTGAGAAATTGTGGAAGAAATCTCTTGAAGTCCGAAACGTAAACAAGAAAGTCACAAAACGTCAAAAACTTAGAAAATAAAGCTTTAGTGACCGCGGCTTGCATTGCCCTATATGCTGTATTAATTCAATTATTTCGCTTTCTCGCTTGCTTTAGGGATTTCTTCAAGTTTCAAGTTTCTTTTAGTTCCGAAATTCCTCTAGTTGTTGGTTCCGACATTTCTCTATTAATTCTTTCTGGGATTCCTTAGGGATTCTTCCAGGAGTTTCTTCTGCGATTCCTAATGAGATTCCAGGGTCTCTTTCAGAGATTTCTCCAGAGATTCCTTCTGAAATTTCACCAAGAATTATTATTTAAATTATATTTAAAAATGGATTTCTGTCTGTGTCTGTCTGTCTGACCCTCATGGATTCGGAAACTATTGGACCGATCGCTGTGAAATTTTGTATGTGGGTATATGTGAGGCCGGGGAATGTTCTTAGCTTGGTGTGGTGTAAGATCCCTCCGGTCTCTTGAAAGGGGGGCTCCCATACAGATGACTTTGCGGGGGAAGTTCCTATGGAGCTGTGTATGTCAAAAACACAGTAGGCAGACAGTACAACGTTTGCCGGGACAGCTAGTTTGAAATAAAAATGTGTGATTCGATAGTACGTACGTTTCACTAAACGAAGCGGTGGTGTACGTACTATCGAGGTATGCCTGTATTTGTATTTAACATATTTATTTTGTGTGATTGACCAAAAGTTCTAAAAAATATTGTGGATTTGGCATCTAGTACTAGTGGATTGGTTTCCAAAAATGCATCATGAACCATGGACTAAATTATCAGAAACGTCATCACGCTATGTCCATAGGTATACTATTATGAAAAGTGAATGTACCTCAATTTTTTTTCGCTTGAACCATATTTTTGGATTTCTAGATTCAGAAAATGTGTGTTTTAAAATAATCTATCTTGGGTTTTTTTCCCATACATTTTTATATGGGACGAAATTGGCCTAAAAATGACTTTTTTCGATATTTGAATGGGTAAATAGGAAAAAATCAAAAATATCAAAAAACCCAAGATGAAATATTTTGAACCGCACAGATTCTGAAACTAGACGTCCAAAACTACGATCCTAGGGAATAACATTTTAGGTACATTCGATTTTCATAATACTTCCCTTTGGACACCTCCAAGAATTTTGTATAGAATGTATAAAAAATAGCTAACATATTTTGGAATATTTGTATCTTTTGTTAACTGCCAAAAGATCTTGAATCGATTAACAATATGTTCTTGAACTGTTTGCTTATATGTGATCTGAGCAAAAAAATGGATAGTATGTTGACCTTTTGACAAACTGTAAACGAAAACTTTTGTTCGAGAAAATGGGCGATTTTTTATTGTAACATAACTTAACCGCCTATTTCCTATACTGTTTTTTGATCGATAACCATCTATTATACTGTTGAAACCGTTTATTCTACTGTTGGCTTACTGTTGCTTTCGATGTTCTACTACACTATTGGGATATTGTAATAAATAGTTGCGAACAGTATGATAAACATTACAAATATAGTTCATGGTTATGCGGGAAATAGATAAGAAAATCAGCGAGATACACTTCGTCTAACATCTTTTAATCAGTTGTTGAAAGTTGTTGATTTTAGCGTTACGTAATAAATCGATGCTGCCTAGTGAGAGAATTCTGAAACATGTTCCATATTTTGTATGTATGTATGTAACTTTATCTAGTGTTGGCTTGGCTTTTTTTTATTACACTGTTGAAAATGCTTTGACATCCATGTGCACAACAGAACATGTGCTCGATGAACAAATTGAGATTTGAAATTATGAAAAGAAATCCACGTACTCCGGTGAGACTCGAACTCACGACTCCCAATTCGCTAGACGGGCGCTTCTATTCCTTCAAGCTACGGAGTCACTCGACTATCTCCGTCGCCAGCAGGCCTAGAACTGAACTCGATTCCACAATCGCACATGGTTATCTTCTTTTCACAATACAAACCCCCTTCGGATGGGATTAGATGAACATCTAACACATTGTCTGTTGTGCACATGTATGTCAAAGCGGGAGAGGAAGTTATTTTTAATTGTCGAGAGCTTCGGGCACTGCCTTCCAATCACTTATTGGTATGGCAATTAGTGTGCATTTTCAACAGTGTAATTTCCCACATAGCTTGGTCAGCCAAAGCAAAATCAAGAAATTGACATTTTTTTTATTATTGTGCATATTCTGATTTATTGACCGTATTCTATTAATAACTTAATCATGTAATGGCTATAGGGCACTGCATTGTTTTGATTTTGTATGGGATTTTGAAGTTTCTTGGCCTTGTTGTTTACAACAATTCTGTAAGAGTGAAAGAAAAGGAAAGAATTTCATGCAGTGCCCTATAGGGCACTGCATGGAATCCTCTCCATCTCTTTCACTCTTACAGAAATCTTGTAAACAACAAGGCCAAGAAACGTCAAAATCCCATACAAATTCAAAACAGTGAGGTGCCCTATATCGGTCTTTTTCTACTCATAGTGTAAGGGAGTAGAGATCAAAATGGATAATGAAATAATATTGTCGTCGCGGTTGAAACCCGAAGTTTCCTCACACCCGAAAATCGAATTTTCTCAAAATCTATATGTGAAACCTAACGTCGGACGTAGTGCGCTGGACAGCGGACCTGGCCCTCTGTCCAGCGTACTGTGCCCGACGTACGTCCGACACACGGTTTAGGCGAAACATCGATTTTCGCATGTCAAAAATTCTGATTTTCAACTGCACGAACAATAGTTTGGCCCAAAAAGAAAAGTGTTCTATCCAATAAGATCGAAAAAGCTAATAGGAAGAACACGCCGCGATATAGGCATACCCCTATGAACGGAGTGTGAGTTCCGAAAAATCTACCGATCGATAGAACTTGTGATAAAACAGAGCAATAAATAGGCAGTCGGGTGCCTGAAACTTTTGCCAGTCTTGGTAAGGTGGTATGAACTACCAATCAAGCCGATCTGTTTAACCCTAAAAGGGATACCTTCATGGCCTCAGTTTCATCACCTCGCAGAGTGTGTTCCATCAAAGACGAGCTCTGAAAGGCGCCTGGGGTCTAATGGACCCCAGGTATCCCTTTTAGAGTTAAAAGCACAGGTCGTACGGCAGAAGTTTCACGCATTCGATGTATTCGCTCAATACATGGCCTATTTGCCTAATTTCACCTTCTTTAAATTTTCACACTTGTTCGCTACCTAGCGAATACTTTCATATCTATCATTTCATTATCTACTTTGATCTCTACTCCCTTACACTATGAGTAGAAAAAGACCGATATAGCCATAAAATGATTAAGTTTTTTATTTAGGCCGGAACAAATCTCATTTTCTTCTTTTGTCACTTTACTCGTTGACTCGTTAAGGAGGAGGATGATAAATAATAAGTGCATTTGATGCAAAATTACCCAAAC